>NC_083433.1:20302901-20315401 GCF_020745735.1 Hemiscyllium ocellatum | reverse complement strand
TTGAGTGTGTGCATGTGTGCGTGTGTGTGGGTGTGTATGTGTGCATGTGTGTGTGTGGGTGTGAGTGTGTGGGTGTGAGTGTGTGTGAGTGTGTGTGTTTGTGAGTGTGTGTGTTTGAGTGTGTATGTATGTGTGTATGTGTGTGGTGTGTGTGTGTGTATTTGAGTGTGTGTGCGCATGTGTGTGTGTGAATGTGTGTATGAGTGCGTGTGCGTGTGTGTGTGTGCGTGTGTGTGTGCGTTTGAGTGTGTGTGTGAGTGTGTGTGTGTGTGTGGGTATGAGTATGTGTGTGTGTGTGAGTGCATGTGTTTGTGAGTGTGTGTGTGTGTTGGAGTGTGTGCGAGTGTGTGTATATGTGTGCGTGTGTATGTGTGTGGGTGGGTGTGCGTGTGTGTGTGAGTGTATGTGTGCGCGTGGGTGTGTGTATTTGAGTGTGTGCGTGTGTGCGTGTGTGTGGGTGTGTATGTGTGCATGTGTGTGGGTGTGGGTGTGAGTCGGTGTGAGTGTGTGCGTGTGTGTGTGTGTTTGTGTGTGTGTGTATTTGAGTGTGTGCGCGCGTGTGTGTGTGTGAATGTGTGTATGTGTGCGTGTGTGCGTGTGCGTGTGTGTGAGTGTGTGTGTGGATGTGAGTGTGTGCGTTTGAGTGTCTGTGTGGGTGTGTGTGTGAGTGTGTGAGAAAGTGTGTGTGAGTGCATGTGTTTGTGAGTGTGTGTGTATGTATGTGTGTATGTGTGTGGTGTGTGTGTATTTGAGTGTGTGCGCGCATGTGTGTGTGTGAATGTATGTATGTGTGCGAGTGCGTGTGTGTGTGCGTGTGTGTGAGTGTGTGTGGGTGTGAGTGTGTGCGTTTGAGTGTGTGTGTGTGGGTGTGAGTGTGTGTGCGTTTGAGTGTGTGTGTGTGTGGGTATGAGTATGTGTGTGTGTGTGTGAGTGCATGCGTTTGTGAGTGTGTGTGTTGGAGTGTGTGCGTGTGTGTGTATATGTGTGCGTGTGTATGTGTGTGGGTGGGTGTGTGTGTGTGTGTGTGTGAGTGTATGTGTGCGCGTGGGTGTGTGTATTTGAGTGTGTGTGTGTGCGTGTGTGTGGGTGTGTATGTGTGCATGTGTGTGTGTGGGTGTGAGTGTGTGTGTGAGTGCGTGTGTTTGTGTGTGTGTGTATTTGAGTGTGTGTGTGAGTGTGTGTGTGTGGGTATGAGTATGTGTGTGTGTGTGAGTGCATGTGTTTGTGAGTGTGTGTGTTGGAGTGTGTGCGTGTGTGTGTATATGTGTGCGTGTGTATGTGTGTGGGTGGGTGTGCGTGTGTGTGTGTGAGTGTATGTGTGCGCGTGGGTGTGTGTATTTGAGTGTGTGCGTGTGTGCGCGTGTGTGTGGGTGTGTGTGTGTGTGTGTGTGTGTGTGAGTGCGTGTGTTTGTGTGTGTGTATTTGAGTGTGTGTGTGTGAATGTGTGTATGTGTGCGTGTGTGTGAGTGTATGTGTGGGTGTGAGTGTGTGCGTTTGAGTGTCTGTGTGAGTGTGTGCGTGTGAGTGTGTGTGTGTGTTTGTGTATGTGTGTGTGCGTGTGTGAGTGTGTGTGTGAGTGTGTGTGTGTTTGAGTGTGTATGCATGAGTGTGTGTGAGTGTGAGAGAGGGTGTGTGTGTTTGTGTGTGTGTGCGTGTGTGTGAGTGTGCGTGTGTGTGTGCATTTGAGTGTGTGTGTGAGTATGTGTGTGTGTGAGTGTATGTGAGTGTGTGTGTGAGTGTGTGTGAGTGTGTGTGTGTATGTGTGTGTGAGTTTGTGTGTGTGAGTGTGTGTGTATGTGTGTGTGTGTATACGTGTGTGTGAGTGTGTATGTGGGTATGAGTGAGTGTGTGTGTGTGTGTATGTGTGTGTGTGCGCGCGCGCGCGTGTGTGTGTGTGTGCGTGTGTGTGAGTGTGTGTGTGTTTGAGTGTGTGTGCGCATGTGTGTTTGTGTGAGTGTGGGTGAGGGTGTGTGTGTTTGTGTGTGTGTGTGTTTGCGTGTGTGTGTGTGTGTGAGTGTGCGTGTGTGCGTTTGAGTGTGTGTGTGCACGCGTGTGTGTGTGTGAGTGTGTGTGTGCGTTTGAGTGTGTGTGTGTGCGTGTGTGAGTGTATATGAGTGTGTGCGTGAGTGTGTGTGTGTGTGTGAGTTTGTGTGTGCGCGTGTGTGTGTCTACGTGTGTGTGAGTGTGTGTGTGTGTGGGGGTATGAGTGAGTGGGTGTGTGTGTGTACGTGTGTGTGAGTGTGTGTGTGTGTTGAGTGTGTGTGTGTGTGTTTGAGTGTGTGTGTGTGGGTGTGAGTGTGTGTGTGTGTGTGTGTGTGTGTGTAATATTGACCCGGACACTGGGGAGAAACCCTAAAATCTTCTCTGGAATGGCGCCACTGGATGTTTATGGTGCAGATGTGAGCATTCTTCCTCTGAGTGATCTCCCTGATCCCACTGGATTCACTCGCTGGGAAACCCCCTGTCCAGCCCAGGTTTCATTCCAGCCTGGGGCGACTCTCTGTGTGGTGTTTGCACGTTCTCCCCGTGTTGGCGTAGGTCTCCTCCAGGTGCTCTGGTTCCCTCTCACAGTCCAAAGATGTGCAGGGCAGGTGCATTGGCCATGCTAAATTGTTTATAGTGTTAGGTGCATTCGTCAGAGGGGAATGGGTCTGGGTGGGTTACTCTTCGGAGGGTCGGTGTGGACTGGTTGGGCCGAAGGGCCTGTTTCCACACTGTAGGGAATCCAATCTAACGGTTATGGATCTGAAGAATTTCCTGCCCAGTGAAGCTGTTTAGACTCCCTCATGGTTTTAAGCTAACGATAGATAGATTTTTGAACAGTAACGTAATTAAGGTTATGGTGGGGGGGGGGGTTGGGTAAGTGGAGATCAAAAAGATCATCCATGGTCTTATTGAATGGTGGAGCAGGGGCCAGGTGGCCTACTCCTGATCTTATGTTCTTGTGTCAGGATTAGGTGACATCGCAATTCAAATCCCCAGCAATGAGATGATCTGAGGTGGGCGTGAATGTGGAGGGCAGTAATTGGTCGTATCACCCCTCGTTTGGAGACCGGTTCCCTGATGTGTTCCCTGTGCCGTGATGCCCTGCTGGCGATGGACTTGTGTGGGAAGTTGGGCAAGGATGGAAAGAATATTCCGGAATGCGTACCAATGGCGCCCTTTAGGAAGTACGCGTTTTTAAAAATATGTTTCATGGGATGTGGACTGAGCAGCATTTACTGCCCGTCCCTAATTGCCCTGTGGGGGGCAGTTAAGCGTTAACCACATTGCTGTAGGTCTGGAGTCACGTGTAGGCCCAGACCAGGTGAGGACGGTCCACCTCCTTCCCTCAAGGACATTAGTGAACCAGATCGGTTTTTCCAACAAACCTCAATGATCCCCATTAGGTCAGTTTTTGATTCCACTTTCTTAAAAAGATATTAAATCAAATTTCACCGTCTGCCCCAGCAGGGTTGGAGCCACTTCCCCGGAGCATTAGCGAGGGGCTCTGGATTACCCGGCCCTCTGGCTTTACCCACTGCACCACCACCAAAGCAGAGGACGTAGTGGCCCTTTTGTGCAGGGCCTGAGCAAATAATGAAAGCCAGGCCGAGAGACATTACGTTATTACTTTAACAACAGGGAGTAAACTCTGCAGGAAATTACTGGAGGGAATTATAACAAAAGTCTCGAGAAGGAATGAATGGACCCATTAGGAGCAACAGTCATCCACCTTCCACATAATAGAGCTGGAATGACAATGTGGATCTAATTTAATTGGGGACTGGTGGGTGGTAAAATTTAATTACAAAATAAAACAGACAAGGAGACATAAAGTTTGATGTGGAAAGTGGTGGTGAATATAATTCAGCAGGAGACCCTGCTGTTTAAATGGAACTGCGCCAGTACATTAACAAAATGGAACAACAGCTCACCAATACGGTCATATCAGAGAGTTTGAACTGCTAATTCCACTGGCTACATCCTCCCCCCTGTGAGGTATTAAAGCTGACAGAAACATCCTTTATAGGAATGAGCTGCATTAGATTGAAGAAAAGGGCGCAGATCAGAGAACATTAAGATAAAGGGTTATGAGAAAGGTTCGGGGTTAATGTTAGGCTTCGGTTTGGGGTCAGTGAAAGGGTCAAGGAAATTGTTATTGTTGGCTTCAGGATTAAGGAGAACGTGAGGACTGCAGATGCTGGAGATCCGAGCTGAAAAATGTGTTGCTGGAAAAGCGCAGCAGGTCAGGCAGCATCCGAGGAGCAGGAGAATCGACGTCTCGGGATCCAAGGATAAGGTCAGCATAAGGTTAGAGTCATGGCAGAGATCGGGGTGGGTTTGGAGTTAGAGTTAGGGATTGCACCAGGTTTGGGATCAGGCTTCGGGAATGGGTCAGGGCTAGCTTTAGAGCCAAGGTTAGGAGAAAGAAACCAAGTCAAGAATGGCTACCCAAGTAAACAACGTGTGCCAGGCACGGGGGAAGGGACATGGGCAGCTCCACACTTCGACTGGGGCTGTTCAGATTGGCACGGGGGGTGTTAGGATGGGACTGGGGGTGTTTAGGATAGGACTGGGGGTGTTTAGGATGTCACTGGGGGAGTTAGGATTGGGCTGAGGGTGTTTAGGATGGGAGTATTAGGATGGGACTGGGGGTGATTAGGATGGGATGGGGTATTAGGATGGGACTGGGGGTATTAGAATGGGACTAGGGGTGTTTAGGATGGCACTGGGGGAGTTAGGATGGGACTGGGGGTGTTAGGATGGCACTGGGGGTGTTTAGGATCACACTGGGGGAGTTAGAATTTGGCTGAGGGTGTTTAGGATGGGACTGGGGGTATTAGGACGGGACTGGGGGTATTAGGATGACACTGGGGGAGTTAGAATGGGACTGGGGGTATTAGGATGGGACTGGGGGAGTTAGGATGGGACTGGGGGTGTTTAGGATGGGACTGGGAGTATTAGGATGGGACTGGGGGTATAAGGATGGGATGGGGTATTAGGATGGGACTGGGGGTATTAGAATGGGACTAGGGGTGTTTAGGATGGCACTGGGGGAGTTAGGATGGGACTGGGGGTGTTTAGGATCTCACTGGAGGAGGTAGGATGGGACTGGGGGTGTTTAGGATGGGACTGGGGGTATAAGGATGGGACTGGGGGTATTAGGATGGGACTGGGGGTATTTAGGATGACACTGGGGGAGTTAGGATGGGACTGGGGGTGTTTAGGATGGGACTGGGGGTATTTAGGATGACACTGGGGGAGTTAGGATGGGACTGTGGGTGTTTAGGATGGGTCTGGGTGTATAAGGATGGGACTGGGGGTGATTAGGATGAGATGGGGTATTAGGATGGGACTGGGGTATTAGGATGGGACTGTGGGTGTTTAGGATGACACTGGGGGAGTTAGGATGGGAGGGTGGTGTTTAGGATGGGAGGGTGGTGTTTAGGATGGGAGGGTGGTGTTAGGATGGGAGGGTGGTGTTTAGGATGGGAGGGTGGTGTTAGGATGGGAGGGTGGTGTTTAGGATGGGAGGGTGGTGTTAGGATGGGAGGGTGGTGTTTAGGATGGGAGGGTGGTGTTAGGATGGGAGGGTGGTGTTTAGGATGGGAGGGTGGTGTTTAGGATGGGAGGGTGGTGTTAGGATGGGAGGGTGTGGTGAATGAGTAACTTCTGGGACTGTATTCCAGAAAAACACCCACTATCCAAACGCTTCTCAAACTGTGGGCCTGCATATACACGATGGGTCATATCATCATGTGATCCCAGGCTTCCTAATCTGAACAGTACTAGCTGGTGCCAGCCATCCTGCAGCTGCCTCCTCCCCTGGTACCACTCCCACGTTCTCCCCCTGCATCTCCCACCTGCTGCGAAAATCATCTCCAAGCAACTTTCTCGATCCAACACCGACCAGGCCCAGGTCAGGGGTGTGATGCAAAACTCTCCACTTGTCTGGAAGGCTGCAGCTCCAGCAGACACTCCGGAAGCTTATGTTCCCATTGCCTCTGATCGACTTCCATCCCAATATCGCCGACATTCACCCCCTGTGCCAACGCTCAGTCACGGTAGCGTGGGCCATCTGCTACAAATCATCAAGGCACCTTCCAACTATTGCCGCCTAGAGGGACAAGGATACATGGGAAGGCCCCCACTTTCAACTTCCCCTCCAAACCCCTCACCATCCCAACTGGGAAATGGTTCCTTCACTGTCACTGGATCACAGAGGAAGCCACTGAGTAAGGTAAGGGCACAGGGTGTTAGAGGCAAGGTGGCTAGCATGGAGAGACGCTTAGCTGTCTGACAGAAAGCAGAGAGTGGGGATAAAAGGGTCCTTCTCAAGATGGCGGCCGGTGATGAGTGAGGGGACCACAACATTTCACTTTATACAAGAACGATCTGGATGAAGGAACTGAGGGCATTCTGGCTAGGTTTGCAGATGATGCAAAGACAAGTGGAGGGGTATTAGAATATGACTGTGGGTGTTTAGGATGGCACTGGGGGAGTTAGGATGGGACTGGGGTGCATTGAGGAGGCTGCAGAAGGATTCGGACAGGTTAGAAGAGTGGGCAAAGCGGTGGCAGATGGAATACAATGTTGGAAAGTGTGAGGTCATTCACTTTTATTATGAAGACGAGAGGCATGGACTATTTCCTAAAGGGGAGGAAATTCAGAAATCTGAAGGACTAAGAGACTTGGGAGTTCGCGTCCAGGATTCTGTCAAGGTAAACATGCAGATTGAGGCTGTAGTTAGGAAAACAAATGCAATGATGGCATTTATTTTGAGAGGACTTGAATATAAAAGCAGGGATGTATGTACCTCTGAGGCTCTATAATGCTGTCCTCAGACCACATTTCGCATATTGTGCCCAGTTTTGGGCCCCATATCTCAGGGAGGATGTGCTGGCCCTGGAGCGTGTTCAGAGGAGGTTCACGCGAACGGTCTCAGGATTGAAAAGCTTAACATCTGAGGAAGTCCCTGGGTCTGTACTCAATGGAGTTTAGAAGGACGAGGGGGTGGATCTAACTGAAACATGCAGAATACTGAGCAGCTGGGACAGAGCGGATGTTGGGGAGATGTTTCCATTGGGAGGAGAGACGAGGACTCAAGGGCACAGCCTTAGAGGCGGCACGGTGGCACAGTGGTTAGCACTGCTGCCTCACAGTGCCTGAGACCCGGGTTCATTTCCCGACTCAGGCGACTGACGGTGTGGAGTTTGCACGTTCTCCCAGTGTCTGCGTGGGTTTCCTCCGGGTGCTCCGGTTTTCTCCCACGGTCCAAAGATGTGCGGGTCAGGTGAATTGGCCATGCTAAATTGCCTGTAGTGTGAGGTAAGGGGTAAATGTAGGGGTATGGGTGGGTTGCGCTTCGGCGGGTCGGTGTGGACTTGTTGGGCCGAAGGGCCTGTTTCCACACTGTAAGTAATCTAATCTAAAGGCAAGACTTTTTAGAGTGGAGATAAGGAGACACGTCTTCAGCCAGAGAGAGGGGGATCTATGGAATTCATTGCCACAGAAGGCTGTGGGAGGCCAGTTAAGACCGAGATAGTAAAGGGGATCAAGGAGAATGGGGTTGAGAAATTTCTGAGCCATGGTTGAATGGCTGAGCAGACTTGATGGGCTGGATGGCGTGATTTCTGCTCTGATGTCTTATGGTCCAAAACCCTGGAATTCCCTCGCTGAGGGCATTGTGGGTTTACTGACAGCACATGGACTGTGGAACCTCAACATGACAGCTCAGGGATGGGAGGGAGTGGTTACCAAATCACAGCCTTGGCAGTAAAACCCACGGCCCCCAGACAAAGAGGAGCTTTGTTGTTGAGTGATGGACCAGTGAGGCCCAGACTGGTCCCCTTTCATTCTCACCTCAGGCTGGACTGACAGTGAATTGTCACCTCACGTGGTGAAGAATTAAGGCCTACTCAAGATACTGGAGTCCCAGTGAAGGTGAGTATCTCGTATCCAAATGATTCGGAAAGGAAATGGAATGCTTGGCTTTATAAAAGTGGGAGAGCGTTGTTACATTTGAATAGGTCAGTGATGAAACAATACTTGGGACTATTGCAGACATTTTTGGTCTTTTTTACTTAAGGAGGAATATATTGTGTTGTGGATCAAACCCAACCCCCTCAAAATATCATCAGAAGGTACTCCAGACCCTAACGTTTTATTATTTTAAAAACAAGTGCCAGGCATTGCTTTCCAGATGTAATTTGATTGGTCAGTCTTAGAGCGAAACACACTTTATTCATGCACTCAAGTTAAAATACGTCAAACCAAAGGAGAAATTAGAGTAATGTCACTGTATTGGAAAACATAACACAATCATAGATTAAACAGGAACTGTTCCAACACAGTAACATCCCATTGAGACAAATTCAGGAAAATGGATTGTTCCACTAGCAGTTCTTCAGTTCAGGAGGAAACAACTATCCAGAGAAAACTCAGTGTGATAGAGAAAGAGAGAGAGAGGGAGTGAGAGAGTAGCAGGGAGGGAGAGAGAGAGAGTGTGAGAAGGAAAGGGGGGGAGAGAGAGAGAGAGAGAGACAGAGAGAGAGAGAGTAGCAGGGAGGGAGAGAGAGAGAGTGAGAAGGAAAGAGGGGGAGTGAGAGAGAAAGAGAGAGTAGCAGGGAGGAAGGGAGAGAGTGTGAGAAGGAAAGGAGGGGAGTGAGAGAGAGAGAGAGAGAGTAGCAGGGAGGGAGAGAGAGAGTGTGAGAAGGAAAGGAGGGGAGTGAGAGAGAGAGAGAGAGAGTAGCAGGGAGGGAGAGAGAGAGTGTGAGAAGGAAAGAGGGGGAGTGAGAGAGTAGCAGGGAGGGAGAGAGAGAGAGTGTGAGAAGGAAAGAGGGGGAGTGAGAGAGAGAGAGAGAGAGAAAGAGTAGCAGGGAGAGACGTACTGCAGTTTTGACACTCTGCTTCAAGACCCCTGTGGAACTGAGATGACTGACCTCCATCCTCCTTTGAAGACGTTTTCAAATCGACGTGTATGGAATGAGCTGCCAGAGGAAGTGGTGGAGGCTGGTACAATGACAACATTTAAGAGGCATCTGGATAGGGATATGAATAGGAAGGGTTTGAAGGGATATGGGCCGGGTGCTGTCAGGTGGGACTAGATTGAGTTGGGATATCTGGTCGGCATGGATGGGTTGGACCGAAGGATCTGTTTCCGTGCTGTACATCTCTATGACTCTTTTGGAGTTGTGATTGCGCACCTCTTGGGACTTGGGCCTCCTGACTCAGAGGCAGGATCACTACCGCAAGAGCCCTCATCTTCCTTTTGCACAGCAATCCCAGCCAATCAATGGCCCTGACTGGCAATTGGCCTGGGATTGGTTGCTTCCTGAGGGTGCCCTGCCTCCAGGTGGCACAGATGCCCCACTGCGCCACAGCGTGGCGATGGACACACACTTCCACTGGGCCTCTGTGACGGCACCAGTCTGATAGGCTGAATGGGCTGGGTCGACGTAGTGCCACTGCCTGGCTTGGCATCTGGGCTTGGCTCTGGCTGAGAGGAGCTGGTTAAATGCTGGCCCTCCTATTGCCAGCATTGGAGGCATCATTAGCAGTGAGAGCATTGTGCCCATTAAAATAGAAAGGCACAATTTGTAATCTCTATCCTTGGGAACATGGGTACGTTTAATCAGCCAGACTGTGGCCGAATTTAAATACAACTTTTCAATATGCAAAAAATGATCTCTCGCTGGCAAACAGACAATGTAGTCGTTGAGTGGGAGGTTATTAAGTCCAGGCACTGGATGCCTGGAGCAAAGCGTTAACCTGAGCTGGAAATTTCATCCAAATTCATGTGAAAAAGACTTAGAGAAGACCAATGCTTTATCTTCATCATGAAGCTCCACTCAGCACGCGTTATGTTTTTGTCTCAAGCAGAAACACAACTTTATGCCTCGGTCCTTAGCTGCCCCAGTTAGGGGGCAACATCTCTCTCTAACCCCTCCCCCTCCCTCCCTAAGCACCTCGTGTAAGAAGTTACATGGGTCTCAGGTTATGTGTAGAGGGTGCTTGGTCCCAGCAGCAACTCCCTCCCACCGCCCCACACCCCCCCACCACCCCCCACCCCCCCAACCCCAGCATCCAGGATGAGGAATCATTGAGCACTTCCCAAACCTGCCCCCCGGAAAATACAGAGATCGGATTGGTTGCCAGGGGTGAGGGTTACCAAGGCAGACTGGTGAGTTAGAGCCAAAAACCACAGATGTTGGAATCTGAGGTAGACAGAGCAGGAGGCTGGAGGAACACAGCAAAAGGCAGCATCAGGAGGTGGAGAACTCAACGTTTTGGGTGTAACGTTTCCTCTGAGTCTGGACATGTGAGTGGGCCACAGGCTTCCAGCTCAGTGCCAGTGGGGTAGGGTAGGGCAGGGTAGGGCAGGGCAGGGTAGGGTAGGGAAGGGTAGGGTAGGGTAGGACAGGGCAGGGTAGGGCAGGGCAGGGTAGGGCAGCGCAGGGTAGGGTAGGGGAGGGCAGGGAAGGGTAGGGCAGGGCAGGGTAGGGTAGGGCAGGGTAGGGCAGGGCAGGGCAGGGAAGGGTAGGGCAGGGTAGGGCAGGGTAGGGGAGGGCAGGGAAGGGTAGGGCAGGGCAGGGTAGGGTAGGGCAGGGTAGGGCAGGGTAGGGCAGGGCAGGCTAGGGCAGGGTAGGGCAGGGTATGGTAGGGTAGGACAGGGCAGGGTAGGGCAGGGCAGGGCAGGGTAGGGCAGGGTAGGGTAGGGCAGGGTAGGGCAGGGAAGGGTAGGGCAGGGTAGGGCAGGGTAGGGCAGGGCAGGATAGGGCAGGGAAGGGTAGGGCAGGGTAGGGCAGGGTAGGGTAGGGTAGGGCAGGGTAGGGCAGGGTAGGGTAGGGTAGGGCAGGGTAGAGTAGGGCAGTGTAGGGCAGGGTAGGGCAGGGAAGGGTAGGGCAGGGTAGGGCAGGGTAGGGCAGGTTAGGGCAGGGCAGGGTAGGGCAGAGTAGGGTAGGGCAGGGTAGGGCAGGGTAGGGTAGGGCAGGGCAGGGTAGGGCAGGGCAGGGTAGGACAGGGCAGGGTAGGACAGGGCAGGGTAGGGCAGGGTAGGGCAGGGTAGAGTAGGGTAGGGTAGGGCAGGACAGGGCAGGGTAGGGCAGGGTAGGGTAGTGTAGGGTAGGGTAGGGTAGGGCAGGGTAGGGTAGGGTAGGGTAGGGCAGGGTAGGGTAGGGTAGGGTAGGACAGGGCAGGGTAGGGCAGGGTAGGGCAGGGTAGGGTAGGGTAGGGTAGGGCAGGGTAGGGCAGGGTAGGGTAGGTTAGGACAGGGCAGGGTAGGGCAGGGTAGGGTAGGGTAGGGTAGGACAGGGCAGGGTAGGGCAGGGTAGGGTAGGGTAGGGCAGGGCAGGGTAGGGCAGGGTAGGGTAGGGTAGGGTAGGGCAGGGTAGGGCTGGGTAGAGTAGGGTAGGGCAGGGCAGGGTAGGGCAGGGCAGTGTAGGGCAGGGTAGGGTAGGGTAGGGTAGGGTAGGGTAGGGCAGGGCAGGGTAGGGTACGGCAGGGTAGGACAGGGTAGGGTAGGGCAGGGCAGGGTAGGGCAGGGCAGGGCAGGGTAGGACAGGGCAGGGCAGGGTAGGACAGGGCAGGGTAGGGTAGGGTAGGGTAGGGCAGGGTAGGGTAGGGTAGGGTAGGGCAGGGCAGGGTAGGGTAGGGTAGGACAGGGCAGGGTAGGGCAGGGCAGGGTAGGGTAGGGCAGGATAGTGTAGGGTAGGGCAGGGCAGGGTAGGGTAGGGCAGGGTAGGGCAGGGTAGGGTAGGGCAGGGTAGGGCAGGGCAGGGTAGGGTAGGGCAGGGCAGGGCAGGGTAGGGTAGGGTAGGGTAGGGTAGGGTAGGGCAGGGTAGGGTAGGGTAGGGTAGGGTAGGACAGGGCAGGGTAGGGCAGGGTAGGGTAGGGCAGGGAAGGATAGGGCAGGGTAGGGGAGGGTAGGGTAGGGTAGGGCAGGGTAGGGTAGGGTAGGGTAGGACAGGGCAGGGTAGGGCAGGGTAGGGCAGGGCAGGCTAGGGCAGGGTAGGGCAGGGTAGGGTAGGGTAGGGCAGGGCAGGGTAGGGCAGGGTAGGGTAGGGTAGGGTAGGACAGGGTAGGGCTGGGTAGAGTAGGGTAGGGCAGGGCAGGGTAGGGCAGGGCAGTGTAGGGCAGGGTAGGGTAGGGTAGGGTAGGGTAGGGTAGGGCAGGGTAGGGTAGGGTAGGGTAGGACAGGGCAGGGTAGGGCAGGGTAGGGCAGGGTAGGGTAGGGTAGGGTAGGGCAGGGTAGGGTAGGGTAGGACAGGGCAGGGTAGGGCAGGGTAGGGCAGGGTAGGGTAGGGTAGGGTAGGACAGGGCAGGGTAGGGAAGGGTAGGGTAGGGTAGGGCAGGGCAGGGTAGGGCAGGGTAGGGTAGGGTAGGGTAGGGCAGGGTAGGGCTGGGTAGAGTAGGGTAGGGCAGGGCAGGGTAGGGCAGGGCAGTGTAGGGCAGGGTAGGGTAGGGTAGGGTAGGGTAGGGTAGGGCAGGGCAGGGTAGGGTACGGCAGGGTAGGACAG